>NW_026646393.1:0-31945 GCF_949987535.1 Balaenoptera acutorostrata
GAGGGCCTGAAGCAATCCTGCGCTTTTGCGGCCAGCTCCCAAAAAAGCAAGTTGAAAAATGGAGCTCAGGGGCACTGCAATTCACAAACCTGCAGAGTTTTAAATGATACCTCTCGTCCACAAATATATTAAGGGAAGGCAACGAAGAGGCTTTGAAAGCAAGGCAGAATTGCAGGAAACAGATTTCAGGAGGTAGATTCGAATCGCCTTGAAAGCACTTGAAAAGCGGCAAAACGTGGACAATGATGCCCTTGGCCAATAAGGGCGTATGCGTTTTTTCCTGAATATATTCAGGAAAAAACGCATACGCCCTTTTTGGCCAACCAAGCAACCTGGAAAGGCCAATCAGCGCTCCAAAGAAGTCTCGCTTCCCAGCGGGCAAAAGGGCCATGCGGAAAAAAGTGTCCAAACCAGAAATGCAGGACCGGCCATGGAGAAATGGGAGCCTTGCTACGCTGATGGGTGGGATGTAAATCGCCAACAGCCACTCTGGAGAAGTGTACGGTGTGTTCTGAAACATCTAAAAAACACAGCTTGGAGAGCATAGGGCACTTCCACTCATGGGCGTATAAATTGGGAAAACTAAAAATCAGCAAGACACAGGCACCCCAAAGTTTAGGGCTGCTCTGTTGACAAGAACCCCCACTTCATTACACCTTAAATATCCTAGGAAAGAGAAAAATGGATAAAGAAGTTGTGGTCCTCATGTACAATGGAATATCACTCAGCCATGAAATCCACGTCATAAGGCTAGTAGCAGCACGATGAGTGGATTTAGGTACGACGATTCTAAGTGAAATAAGTCACACAGAAAAAGACACTTATCATAAGATATCACTTAGAGAGGGAATGTAAAAACCGCTACACTTGAACTGAATTGCAGAACAGAACAGAGTCACACGTTTAGGAAACACACTAAGGCTGCTGAACGGGAAAGGTGAGGTGGGGTGATGCATAAAACAAGGGTTTCAAATTAGCTCCGATACCGTTCCATAAACCCAATATGTAAGAGACAAGACCTATTCCTTTTTCAGTGAACTGGACTCAACACCCCCTATTCACCGCACAAGAATATATCTGACTAGTAAGAATCTTCAAACCTATGTATTGATATCTCTCCGTAAGTGAGTCAAGGGGGTGTAAAGCGGCATAAACACAGCCGTGAAAAGCAGCTAAACCCCATTATAAAAATAAATTACTTTTCAAAACCCGTGAAACAAAGACAGTGAAAGAGAGAGAAATTCTTACAAAATTCGTTCAGGGGCTGTGATGCAACCTGGATTGACCATATCTAGACCCACAGCTGATTGAGACATAAGGGTGGACACTCTTGGGGCTGAGAGGTTCGGTGAGGTTGGGTGAGCCAACGCAGACCCTTTCAAGTAATACTGCATGGTACCCATCCCATGGGTCCCAAATCTCCAGGTTCAAGGGCATCTTCCTACGTCGAAAACAGGCATGAGAAACCCAGAAGATGGTACACCGTGTGATCGGGAAAGGTTTCTAAAACGCACCTCATTTCTCATCTCCTTTGCTCGGGTTCGCCATTCCAGCCGATTTACTAGCCGTCTCCCTCCTTGGAGAATCAGCACCTTTAACCTCCTGTTCCGTACAGGTTGCAATTTGTCCTGAGGATGAACGGGAAGAGGGGGAAGCAATGAGAGACTAGCTCTAGGTGTTGGGACAGGCACAGGTCACTCTATTTTCCCATCAGGAAGAAGAATTAAGCACAAGCTCAGCCTGCCCCCCAGAACCAGAAGAGGGCCTGAAGTAATCCTGCGCTTTTGCGGCCAGCTCCCAAAAAAGCGAGTTGAAAAATGGAGCTCAGGGGCACTGCAATTCACAAACCTGCACAGTTTTAAATGATACCTCTCGTCCACAAATATACTAAGGGAAGGCAACGAAGAGGATTTGAAAGCAAGGCAGAATTGCAGGAAACAGATTTCAGGAGGTAGATTCGAATCGCCTTGAAAGCACATGAAAAGCGGCAAAACGTGGACAATGATGCCCTTGGCCAAAAAGGGCGTATGCGTTTTTTCCTGAATATATTCAGGAAAAAACGCATACGCCCTTTGTGGCCAACCAAGCAACCTGGAAAGGCCAATCAGCGCTCCAAAGAAGTCTCGCTTCCCAGCGGGCAAAAGGGCCATGCGGAAAAAAGTGTCCAAACCAGAAATGCAGGACCGGCCATGGAGAAATGGGAGCCTTGCTACGGTGATGGGTGGGATGTAAATTGCCAACAGCCACTCTGGAGAAGTGTACGGTGTGTTCTGAAACATCTAAAAAACACAGCTTGGAGAGCATAGGGCACTTCCACTCATGGGCGTATAAATTGGGAAAACTAAAAATCAGCAAGACACAGGCACCCCAAAGTTTAGGGCTGCTCTGTTGACAAGAACCCCCACTTCATTACACGTTAAATGTCCTAGGAAAGAGAAAAATGGATAAAGAAGTTGGGGTCCTCATGTACAATGGAATATCACTCAGCCATGAAATCCACGTCATAAGGCTAGTAGCAGCACGATGAGTGGATTTAGGTACGAAGATTCTAAGTGAAATAAGTCACACAGAAAAAGACACTTATCATAAGATATCACTTAGAGAGGGAATGTAAAAACCGCTACACTTGAACTGAATTGCAAAACAGAACAGAGTCACACGTTTAGGAAACACACTATGGCTGCTGAACGGGAAAGGTGAGGTGGGGTGATGCATAAAATAAGGGTTTCAAATTAGCTCCGATACCGTTCCATAAACCCAATATGTAAGAGACAAGACCTATTCCTTTTTCAGTGAACTGGACTCAACACCCCCTATTCACCGCACAAGAATATATCTGACTACTAAGAATCTTCAAACCTATGTATTGATATCTCTCTGTAAGTGAGTCAAGGGGGTGTAAAGCGGCATAAACACAGCCGTGAAAAGCAGCTAAACCCCATTATAAAAATAAATTACTTTTCAAAACCCGTGAAACAAAGACAGTGAAAGAGAGAAAAATTCTTACAAAATTCGTTCAGGGGCTGTGATGCAACCTGGATTGACCATATCTAGACCCACAGCTGATTGAGACATAAGGGTGGACACTCTTGGGGCTGAGAGGTTCGGTGAGGTTGGGTGAGCCAACGCAGACCCTTTCAAGTAATACTGCATGGTACCCATCCCATGGGTCCCAAATCTCCAGGTTCAAGGGCATCTTCCTACGTCGAAAACAGGCATGAGAAACCCAGAAGATGGTACACCGTGTGATCGGGAAAGGTTTCTAAAACGCACCTCATTTCTCATCTCCTTTGCTCGGGTTCGCCATTCCAGCCGATTTACTAGCCGTCTCCCTCCTTGGAGAATCAGCACCTTTAACCTCCTGTTCCGTACAGGTTGCAATTTGTCCTGAGGATGAACGGGAAGAGGGGGAAGCAATGAGAGACTAGCTCTAGGTGTTGGGACAGGCACAGGTCACTCTATTTTCCCATCAGGAAGAAGAATTAAGCACAAGCTCAGCCTGCCCCCCAGAACCAGAAGAGGGCCTGAAGCAATCCTGCGCTTTTGCGGCCAGCTCCCAAAAAAGCGAGTTGAAAAATGGAGCTCAGGGGCACTGCAATTCACAAACCTGCACAGTTTTAAATGATACCTCTCGTCCACAAATATACTAAGGGAAGGCAACGAAGAGGATTTGAAAGCAAGGCAGAATTGCAGGAAACAGATTTCAGGAGGTAGATTCGAATCGCCTTGAAAGCACATGAAAAGCGGCAAAACGTGGACAATGATGCCCTTGGCCAAAAAGGGCGTATGCGTTTTTTCCTGAATATATTCAGGAAAAAACGCATACGCCCTTTTTGGCCAACCAAGCAACCTGGAAAGGCCAATCAGCGCTCCAAAGAAGTCTCGCTTCCCAGCGGGCAAAAGGGCCATGCGGAAAAAAGTGTCCAAACCAGAAATGCAGGACCGGCCATGGAGAAATGGGAGCCTTGCTACGCTGATGGGTGGGATGTAAATTGCCAACAGCCACTCTGGAGAAGTGTACGGTGTGTTCTGAAACATCTAAAAAACACAGCTTGGAGAGCATAGGGCACTTCCACTCATGGGCGTATAAATTGGGAAAACTAAAAATCAGCAAGACACAGGCACCCCAAAGTTTAGGGCTGCTCTGTGGACAAGAACCCCCACTTCATTACACCTTAAATATCCTAGGAAAGAGAAAAATGGATAAAGAAGTGGTGGTCCTCATGTACAATGGAATATCACTCAGCCATGAAATCCACGTCATAAGGCTAGTAGCAGCACGATGAGTGGATTTAGGTACGACGATTCTAAGTGAAATAAGTCACACAGAAAAGACACTTATCATAAGATATCACTTAGAGGCGGAATGTAAAAACCGCTACACTTGAACTGAATTGCAAAACAGAACAGAGTCACACGTTTAGGAAACACACTATGGCTGCTGAACGGGAAAGGTGAGGTGGGGTGATGCATAAAACAAGGGTTTCAAATTAGCTCCGATACCGTTCCATAAACCCAATATGTAAGAGACAAGACCTATTCCTTTTTCAGTGAACTGGACTCAACACCCCCTATTCACCGCACAAGAATATATCTGACTAGTAAGAATCTTCAAACCTATGTATTGATATCTCTCCGTAAGTGAGTCAAGGGGGTGTAAAGCGGCATAAACACAGCCGTGAAAAGCAGCTAAACCCCATTATAAAAATAAATTACTTTTCAAAACCCGTGAAACAAAGACAGTGAAAGAGAGAGAAATTCTTACAAAATTCGTTCAGGGGCTGTGATGCAACCTGGATTGACCATATCTAGACCCACAGCTGATTGAGACATAAGGGTGGACACTCTTGGGGCTGAGAGGTTCGGTGAGGTTGGGTGAGCCAACGCAGACCCTTTCAAGTAATACTGCATGGTACCCATCCCATGGGTCCCAAATCTCCAGGTTCAAGGGCATCTTCCTACGTCGAAAACAGGCATGAGAAACCCAGAAGATGGTACACCGTGTGATCGGGAAAGGTTTCTAAAACGCACCTCATTTCTCATCTCCTTTGCTCGGGTTCGCCATTCCAGCCGATTTACTAGCCATCTCCCTCCTTGGAGAATCAGCACCTTTAACCTCCTGTTCCGTACAGGTTGCAATTTGTCCTGAGGATGAAGGGGAAGAGGGGGAACCAATGAGAGACTAGCTCTAGGTGTTGGGACAGGCACAGGTCACTCTATTTTCCCATCAGGAAGAAGAATTAAGCACAAGCTCAGCCTGCCCCCCAGAACCAGAAGAGGGCCTGAAGCAATCCTGCGCTTTTGCGGCCAGCTCCCAAAAAAGCAAGTTGAAAAATGGAGCTCAGGGGCACTGCAATTCACAAACCTGCAGAGTTTTAAATGATACCTCTCGTCCACAAATATATTAAGGGAAGGCAACGAAGAGGCTTTGAAAGCAAGGCAGAATTGCAGGAAACAGATTTCAGGAGGTAGATTCGAATCGCCTTGAAAGCACTTGAAAAGCGGCAAAACGTGGACAATGATGCCCTTGGCCAATAAGGGCGTATGCGTTTTTTCCTGAATATATTCAGGAAAAAACGCATACGCCCTTTTTGGCCAACCAAGCAACCTGGAAAGGCCAATCAGCGCTCCAAAGAAGTCTCGCTTCCCAGCGGGCAAAAGGGCCATGCGGAAAAAAGTGTCCAAACCAGAAATGCAGGACCGGCCATGGAGAAATGGGAGCCTTGCTACGCTGATGGGTGGGATGTAAATCGCCAACAGCCACTCTGGAGAAGTGTACGGTGTGTTCTGAAACATCTAAAAAACACAGCTTGGAGAGCATAGGGCACTTCCACTCATGGGCGTATAAATTGGGAAAACTAAAAATCAGCAAGACACAGGCACCCCAAAGTTTAGGGCTGCTCTGTTGACAAGAACCCCCACTTCATTACACCTTAAATATCCTAGGAAAGAGAAAAATGGATAAAGAAGTTGTGGTCCTCATGTACAATGGAATATCACTCAGCCATGAAATCCACGTCATAAGGCTAGTAGCAGCACGATGAGTGGATTTAGGTACGACGATTCTAAGTGAAATAAGTCACACAGAAAAAGACACTTATCATAAGATATCACTTCTAGAGGGAATGTAAAACCCGCTACACTTGAACTGAATTGCAAAACAGAACAGAGTCACACGTTTAGGAAACACACTATGGCTGCTGAACGGGAAAGGTGAGGTGGGGTGATGCATAAAACAAGGGTTTCAAATTAGCTCCGATACCGTTCCATAAACCCAATATGTAAGAGACAAGACCTATTCCTTTTTCAGTGAACTGGACTCAACACCCCCTATTCACCGCACAAGAATATATCTGACTAGTAAGAATCTTCAAACCTATGTATTGATATCTCTCCGTAAGTGAGTCAAGGGGGTGTAAAGCGGCATAAACACAGCCGTGAAAAGCAGCTAAACCCCATTATAAAAATAAATTACTTTTCAAAACCCGTGAAACAAAGACAGTGAAAGAGAGAGAAATTCTTACAAAATTCGTTCAGGGGCTGTGATGCAACCTGGATTGACCATATCTAGACCCACAGCTGATTGAGACATAAGGGTGGACACTCTTGGGGCTGAGAGGTTCGGTGAGGTTGGGTGAGCCAACGCAGACCCTTTCAAGTAATACTGCATGGTACCCATCCCATGGGTCCCAAATCTCCAGGTTCAAGGGCATCTTCCTACGTCGAAAACAGGCATGAGAAACCCAGAAGATGGTACACCGTGTGATCGGGAAAGGTTTCTAAAACGCACCTCATTTCTCATCTCCTTTGCTCGGGTTCGCCATTCCAGCCGATTTACTAGCCGTCTCCCTCCTTGGAGAATCAGCACCTTTAACCTCCTGTTCCGTACAGGTTGCAATTTGTCCTGAGGATGAACGGGAAGAGGGGGAAGCAATGAGAGACTAGCTCTAGGTGTTGGGACAGGCACAGGTCACTCTATTTTCCCATCAGGAAGAAGAATTAAGCACAAGCTCAGCCTGCCCCCCAGAACCAGAAGAGGGCCTGAAGCAATCCTGCGCTTTTGCGGCCAGCTCCCAAAAAAGCGAGTTGAAAAATGGAGCTCAGGGGCACTGCAATTCACAAACCTGCACAGTTTTAAATGATACCTCTCGTCCACAAATATACTAAGGGAAGGCAACGAAGAGGATTTGAAAGCAAGGCAGAATTGCAGGAAACAGATTTCAGGAGGTAGATTCGAATCGCCTTGAAAGCACATGAAAAGCGGCAAAACGTGGACAATGATGCCCTTGGCCAAAAAGGGCGTATGCGTTTTTTCCTGAATATATTCAGGAAAAAACGCATACGCCCTTTGTGGCCAACCAAGCAACCTGGAAAGGCCAATCAGCGCTCCAAAGAAGTCTCGCTTCCCAGCGGGCAAAAGGGCCATGCGGAAAAAAGTGTCCAAACCAGAAATGCAGGACCGGCCATGGAGAAATGGGAGCCTTGCTACGCTGATGGGTGGGATGTAAATTGCCAACAGCCACTCTGGAGAAGTGTACGGTGTGTTCTGAAACATCTAAAAAACACAGCTTGGAGAGCATAGGGCACTTCCACTCATGGGCGTATAAATTGGGAAAACTAAAAATCAGCAAGACACAGGCACCCCAAAGTTTAGGGCTGCTCTGTTGACAAGAACCCCCACTTCATTACACGTTAAATGTCCTAGGAAAGAGAAAAATGGATAAAGAAGTTGGGGTCCTCATGTACAATGGAATATCACTCAGCCATGAAATCCACGTCATAAGGCTAGTAGCAGCACGATGAGTGGATTTAGGTACGAAGATTCTAAGTGAAATAAGTCACACAGAAAAAGACACTTATCATAAGATATCACTTAGAGAGGGAATGTAAAAACCGCTACACTTGAACTGAATTGCAAAACAGAACAGAGTCACACGTTTAGGAAACACACTATGGCTGCTGAACGGGAAAGGTGAGGTGGGGTGATGCATAAAATAAGGGTTTCAAATTAGCTCCGATACCGTTCCATAAACCCAATATGTAAGAGACAAGACCTATTCCTTTTTCAGTGAACTGGACTCAACACCCCCTATTCACCGCACAAGAATATATCTGACTACTAAGAATCTTCAAACCTATGTATTGATATCTCTCTGTAAGTGAGTCAAGGGGGTGTAAAGCGGCATAAACACAGCCGTGAAAAGCAGCTAAACCCCATTATAAAAATAAATTACTTTTCAAAACCCGTGAAACAAAGACAGTGAAAGAGAGAAAAATTCTTACAAAATTCGTTCAGGGGCTGTGATGCAACCTGGATTGACCATATCTAGACCCACAGCTGATTGAGACATAAGGGTGGACACTCTTGGGGCTGAGAGGTTCGGTGAGGTTGGGTGAGCCAACGCAGACCCTTTCAAGTAATACTGCATGGTACCCATCCCATGGGTCCCAAATCTCCAGGTTCAAGGGCATCTTCCTACGTCGAAAACAGGCATGAGAAACCCAGAAGATGGTACACCGTGTGATCGGGAAAGGTTTCTAAAACGCACCTCATTTCTCATCTCCTTTGCTCGGGTTCGCCATTCCAGCCGATTTACTAGCCGTCTCCCTCCTTGGAGAATCAGCACCTTTAACCTCCTGTTCCGTACAGGTTGCAATTTGTCCTGAGGATGAACGGGAAGAGGGGGAACCAATGAGAGACTAGCTCTAGGTGTTGGGACAGGCACAGGTCACTCTATTTTCCCATCAGGAAGAAGAATTAAGCACAAGCTCAGCCTGCCCCCCAGAACCAGAAGAGGGCCTGAAGCAATCCTGCGCTTTTGCGGCCAGCTCCCAAAAAAGCGAGTTGAAAAATGGAGCTCAGGGGCACTGCAATTCACAAAACTGCACAGTTTTAAATGATACCTCTCGTCCACAAATATACTAAGGGAAGGCAACGAAGAGGATTTGAAAGCAAGGCAGAATTGCAGGAAACAGATTTCAGGAGGTAGATTCGAATCGCCTTGAAAGCACATGAAAAGCGGCAAAACGTGGACAATGATGCCCTTGGCCAAAAAGGGCGTATGCGTTTTTTCCTGAATATATTCAGGAAAAAACGCATACGCCCTTTTTGGCCAACCAAGCAACCTGGAAAGGCCAATCAGCGCTCCAAAGAAGTCTCGCTTCCCAGCGGGCAAAAGGGCCATGCGGAAAAAAGTGTCCAAACCAGAAATGCAGGACCGGCCATGGAGAAATGGGAGCCTTGCTACGCTGATGGGTGGGATGTAAATTGCCAACAGCCACTCTGGAGAAGTGTACGGTGTGTTCTGAAACATCTAAAAAACACAGCTTGGAGAGCATAGGGCACTTCCACTCATGGGCGTATAAATTGGGAAAACTAAAAATCAGCAAGACACAGGCACCCCAAAGTTTAGGGCTGCTCTGTTGACAAGAACCCCCACTTCATTACACCTTAAATATCCTAGGAAAGAGAAAAATGGATAAAGAAGTTGGGGTCCTCATGTACAATGGAATATCACTCAGCCATGAAATCCACGTCATAAGGCTAGTAGCAGCACGATGAGTGGATTTAGGTACGACGATTCTAAGTGAAATAAGTCACACAGAAAAGACACTTATCATAAGATATCACTTAGAGAGGGAATGTAAAAACCGCTACACTTGAACTGAATTGCAAAACAGAACAGAGTCACACGTTTAGGAAACACACTATGGCTGCTGAACGGGAAAGGTGAGGTGGGGTGATGCATAAAACAAGGGTTTCAAATTAGCTCCGATACCGTTCCATAAACCCAATATGTAAGAGACAAGACCTATTCCTTTTTCAGTGAACTGGACTCAACACCCCCTATTCACCGCACAAGAATATATCTGACTAGTAAGAATCTTCAAACCTATGTATTGATATCTCTCTGTAAGTGAGTCAAGGGGGTGTAAAGCGGCATAAACACAGCCGTGAAAAGCAGCTAAACCCCATTATAAAAATAAATTACTTTTCAAAACCCGTGAAACAAAGACAGTGAAAGAGAGAGAAATTCTTACAAAATTCGTTCAGGGGCTGTGATGCAACCTGGATTGACCATATCTAGACCCACAGCTGATTGAGACATAAGGGTGGACACTCTTGGGGCTGAGAGGTTCGGTGAGGTTGGGTGAGCCAACGCAGACCCTTTCAAGTAATACTGCATGGTACCCATCCCATGGGTCCCAAATCTCCAGGTTCAAGGGCATCTTCCTACGTCGAAAACAGGCATGAGAAACCCAGAAGATGGTACACCGTGTGATCGGGAAAGGTTTCTAAAACGCACCTCATTTCTCATCTCCTTTGCTCGGGTACGCCATTCCAGCCGATTTACTAGCCGTCTCCCTCCTTGGAGAATCAGCACCTTTAACCTCCTGTTCCGTACAGGTTGCAATTTGTCCTGAGGATGAACGGGAAGAGGGGGAAGCAATGAGAGACTAGCTCTAGGTGTTGGGACAGGCACAGGTCACTCTATTTTCCCATCAGGAAGAAGAATTAAGCACAAGCTCAGCCTGCCCCCCAGAACCAGAAGAGGGCCTGAAGCAATCCTGCGCTTTTGCGGCCAGCTCCCAAAAAAGCAAGTTGAAAAATGGAGCTCAGGGGCACTGCAATTCACAAACCTGCAGAGTTTTAAATGATACCTCTCGTCCACAAATATATTAAGGGAAGGCAACGAAGAGGCTTTGAAAGCAAGGCAGAATTGCAGGAAACAGATTTCAGGAGGTAGATTCGAATCGCCTTGAAAGCACTTGAAAAGCGGCAAAACGTGGACAATGATGCCCTTGGCCAATAAGGGCGTATGCGTTTTTTCCTGAATATATTCAGGAAAAAACGCATACGCCCTTTTTGGCCAACCAAGCAACCTGGAAAGGCCAATCAGCGCTCCAAAGAAGTCTCGCTTCCCAGCGGGCAAAAGGGCCATGCGGAAAAAAGTGTCCAAACCAGAAATGCAGGACCGGCCATGGAGAAATGGGAGCCTTGCTACGCTGATGGGTGGGATGTAAATCGCCAACAGCCACTCTGGAGAAGTGTACGGTGTGTTCTGAAACATCTAAAAAACACAGCTTGGAGAGCATAGGGCACTTCCACTCATGGGCGTATAAATTGGGAAAACTAAAAATCAGCAAGACACAGGCACCCCAAAGTTTAGGGCTGCTCTGTTGACAAGAACCCCCACTTCATTACACCTTAAATATCCTAGGAAAGAGAAAAATGGATAAAGAAGTTGTGGTCCTCATGTACAATGGAATATCACTCAGCCATGAAATCCACGTCATAAGGCTAGTAGCAGCACGATGAGTGGATTTAGGTACGACGATTCTAAGTGAAATAAGTCACACAGAAAAAGACACTTATCATAAGATATCACTTCTAGAGGGAATGTAAAACCCGCTACACTTGAACTGAATTGCAAAACAGAACAGAGTCACACGTTTAGGAAACACACTATGGCTGCTGAACGGGAAAGGTGAGGTGGGGTGATGCATAAAACAAGGGTTTCAAATTAGCTCCGATACCGTTCCATAAACCCAATATGTAAGAGACAAGACCTATTCCTTTTTCAGTGAACTGGACTCAACACCCCCTATTCACCGCACAAGAATATATCTGACTAGTAAGAATCTTCAAACCTATGTATTGATATCTCTCCGTAAGTGAGTCAAGGGGGTGTAAAGCGGCATAAACACAGCCGTGAAAAGCAGCTAAACCCCATTATAAAAATAAATTACTTTTCAAAACCCGTGAAACAAAGACAGTGAAAGAGAGAGAAATTCTTACAAAATTCGTTCAGGGGCTGTGATGCAACCTGGATTGACCATATCTAGACCCACAGCTGATTGAGACATAAGGGTGGACACTCTTGGGGCTGAGAGGTTCGGTGAGGTTGGGTGAGCCAACGCAGACCCTTTCAAGTAATACTGCATGGTACCCATCCCATGGGTCCCAAATCTCCAGGTTCAAGGGCATCTTCCTACGTCGAAAACAGGCATGAGAAACCCAGAAGATGGTACACCGTGTGATCGGGAAAGGTTTCTAAAACGCACCTCATTTCTCATCTCCTTTGCTCGGGTTCGCCATTCCAGCCGATTTACTAGCCGTCTCCCTCCTTGGAGAATCAGCACCTTTAACCTCCTGTTCCGTACAGGTTGCAATTTGTCCTGAGGATGAACGGGAAGAGGGGGAAGCAATGAGAGACTAGCTCTAGGTGTTGGGACAGGCACAGGTCACTCTATTTTCCCATCAGGAAGAAGAATTAAGCACAAGCTCAGCCTGCCCCCCAGAACCAGAAGAGGGCCTGAAGCAATCCTGCGCTTTTGCGGCCAGCTCCCAAAAAAGCGAGTTGAAAAATGGAGCTCAGGGGCACTGCAATTCACAAACCTGCACAGTTTTAAATGATACCTCTCGTCCACAAATATACTAAGGGAAGGCAACGAAGAGGATTTGAAAGCAAGGCAGAATTGCAGGAAACAGATTTCAGGAGGTAGATTCGAATCGCCTTGAAAGCACATGAAAAGCGGCAAAACGTGGACAATGATGCCCTTGGCCAAAAAGGGCGTATGCGTTTTTTCCTGAATATATTCAGGAAAAAACGCATACGCCCTTTGTGGCCAACCAAGCAACCTGGAAAGGCCAATCAGCGCTCCAAAGAAGTCTCGCTTCCCAGCGGGCAAAAGGGCCATGCGGAAAAAAGTGTCCAAACCAGAAATGCAGGACCGGCCATGGAGAAATGGGAGCCTTGCTACGCTGATGGGTGGGATGTAAATTGCCAACAGCCACTCTGGAGAAGTGTACGGTGTGTTCTGAAACATCTAAAAAACACAGCTTGGAGAGCATAGGGCACTTCCACTCATGGGCGTATAAATTGGGAAAACTAAAAATCAGCAAGACACAGGCACCCCAAAGTTTAGGGCTGCTCTGTTGACAAGAACCCCCACTTCATTACACGTTAAATGTCCTAGGAAAGAGAAAAATGGATAAAGAAGTTGGGGTCCTCATGTACAATGGAATATCACTCAGCCATGAAATCCACGTCATAAGGCTAGTAGCAGCACGATGAGTGGATTTAGGTACGAAGATTCTAAGTGAAATAAGTCACACAGAAAAAGACACTTATCATAAGATATCACTTAGAGAGGGAATGTAAAAACCGCTACACTTGAACTGAATTGCAAAACAGAACAGAGTCACACGTTTAGGAAACACACTATGGCTGCTGAACGGGAAAGGTGAGGTGGGGTGATGCATAAAATAAGGGTTTCAAATTAGCTCCGATACCGTTCCATAAACCCAATATGTAAGAGACAAGACCTATTCCTTTTTCAGTGAACTGGACTCAACACCCCCTATTCACCGCACAAGAATATATCTGACTACTAAGAATCTTCAAACCTATGTATTGATATCTCTCTGTAAGTGAGTCAAGGGGGTGTAAAGCGGCATAAACACAGCCGTGAAAAGCAGCTAAACCCCATTATAAAAATAAATTACTTTTCAAAACCCGTGAAACAAAGACAGTGAAAGAGAGAAAAATTCTTACAAAATTCGTTCAGGGGCTGTGATGCAACCTGGATTGACCATATCTAGACCCACAGCTGATTGAGACATAAGGGTGGACACTCTTGGGGCTGAGAGGTTCGGTGAGGTTGGGTGAGCCAACGCAGACCCTTTCAAGTAATACTGCATGGTACCCATCCCATGGGTCCCAAATCTCCAGGTTCAAGGGCATCTTCCTACGTCGAAAACAGGCATGAGAAACCCAGAAGATGGTACACCGTGTGATCGGGAAAGGTTTCTAAAACGCACCTCATTTCTCATCTCCTTTGCTCGGGTTCGCCATTCCAGCCGATTTACTAGCCGTCTCCCTCCTTGGAGAATCAGCACCTTTAACCTCCTGTTCCGTACAGGTTGCAATTTGTCCTGAGGATGAACGGGAAGAGGGGGAACCAATGAGAGACTAGCTCTAGGTGTTGGGACAGGCACAGGTCACTCTATTTTCCCATCAGGAAGAAGAATTAAGCACAAGCTCAGCCTGCCCCCCAGAACCAGAAGAGGGCCTGAAGCAATCCTGCGCTTTTGCGGCCAGCTCCCAAAAAAGCGAGTTGAAAAATGGAGCTCAGGGGCACTGCAATTCACAAAACTGCACAGTTTTAAATGATACCTCTCGTCCACAAATATACTAAGGGAAGGCAACGAAGAGGATTTGAAAGCAAGGCAGAATTGCAGGAAACAGATTTCAGGAGGTAGATTCGAATCGCCTTGAAAGCACATGAAAAGCGGCAAAACGTGGACAATGATGCCCTTGGCCAAAAAGGGCGTATGCGTTTTTTCCTGAATATATTCAGGAAAAAACGCATACGCCCTTTTTGGCCAACCAAGCAACCTGGAAAGGCCAATCAGCGCTCCAAAGAAGTCTCGCTTCCCAGCGGGCAAAAGGGCCATGCGGAAAAAAGTGTCCAAACCAGAAATGCAGGACCGGCCATGGAGAAATGGGAGCCTTGCTACGCTGATGGGTGGGATGTAAATTGCCAACAGCCACTCTGGAGAAGTGTACGGTGTGTTCTGAAACATCTAAAAAACACAGCTTGGAGAGCATAGGGCACTTCCACTCATGGGCGTATAAATTGGGAAAACTAAAAATCAGCAAGACACAGGCACCCCAAAGTTTAGGGCTGCTCTGTTGACAAGAACCCCCACTTCATTACACCTTAAATATCCTAGGAAAGAGAAAAATGGATAAAGAAGTTGGGGTCCTCATGTACAATGGAATATCACTCAGCCATGAAATCCACGTCATAAGGCTAGTAGCAGCACGATGAGTGGATTTAGGTACGACGATTCTAAGTGAAATAAGTCACACAGAAAAGACACTTATCATAAGATATCACTTAGAGAGGGAATGTAAAAACCGCTACACTTGAACTGAATTGCAAAACAGAACAGAGTCACACGTTTAGGAAACACACTATGGCTGCTGAACGGGAAAGGTGAGGTGGGGTGATGCATAAAACAAGGGTTTCAAATTAGCTCCGATACCGTTCCATAAACCCAATATGTAAGAGACAAGACCTATTCCTTTTTCAGTGAACTGGACTCAACACCCCCTATTCACCGCACAAGAATATATCTGACTAGTAAGAATCTTCAAACCTATGTATTGATATCTCTCTGTAAGTGAGTCAAGGGGGTGTAAAGCGGCATAAACACAGCCGTGAAAAGCAGCTAAACCCCATTATAAAAATAAATTACTTTTCAAAACCCGTGAAACAAAGACAGTGAAAGAGAGAGAAATTCTTACAAAATTCGTTCAGGGGCTGTGATGCAACCTGGATTGACCATATCTAGACCCACAGCTGATTGAGACATAAGGGTGGACACTCTTGGGGCTGAGAGGTTCGGTGAGGTTGGGTGAGCCAACGCAGACCCTTTCAAGTAATACTGCATGGTACCCATCCCATGGGTCCCAAATCTCCAGGTTCAAGGGCATCTTCCTACGTCGAAAACAGGCATGAGAAACCCAGAAGATGGTACACCGTGTGATCGGGAAAGGTTTCTAAAACGCACCTCATTTCTCATCTCCTTTGCTCGGGTACGCCATTCCAGCCGATTTACTAGCCGTCTCCCTCCTTGGAGAATCAGCACCTTTAACCTCCTGTTCCGTACAGGTTGCAATTTGTCCTGAGGATGAACGGGAAGAGGGGGAAGCAATGAGAGACTAGCTCTAGGTGTTGGGACAGGCACAGGTCACTCTATTTTCCCATCAGGAAGAAGAATTAAGCACAAGCTCAGCCTGCCCCCCAGAACCAGAAGAGGGCCTGAAGCAATCCTGCGCTTTTGCGGCCAGCTCCCAAAAAAGCGAGTTGAAAAATGGAGCTCAGGGGCACTGCAATTCACAAACCTGCACAGTTTTAAATGATACCTCTCGTCCACAAATATACTAAGGGAAGGCAACGAAGAGGATTTGAAAGCAAGGCAGAATTGCAGGAAACAGATTTCAGGAGGTAGATTCGAATCGCCTTGAAAGCACATGAAAAGCGGCAAAACGTGGACAATGATGCCCTTGGCCAAAAAGGGCGTATGCGTTTTTTCCTGAATATATTCAGGAAAAAACGCATACGCCCTTTGTGGCCAACCAAGCAACCTGGAAAGGCCAATCAGCGCTCCAAAGAAGTCTCGCTTCCCAGCGGGCAAAAGGGCCATGCGGAAAAAAGTGTCCAAACCAGAAATGCAGGACCGGCCATGGAGAAATGGGAGCCTTGCTACGGTGATGGGTGGGATGTAAATTGCCAACAGCCACTCTGGAGAAGTGTACGGTGTGTTCTGAAACATCTAAAAAACACAGCTTGGAGAGCATAGGGCACTTCCACTCATGGGCGTATAAATTGGGAAAACTAAAAATCAGCAAGACACAGGCACCCCAAAGTTTAGGGCTGCTCTGTTGACAAGAACCCCCACTTCATTACACCTTAAATATCCTAGGAAAGAGAAAAATGGATAAAGAAGTTGGGGTCCTCATGTACAATGGAATATCACTCAGCCATGAAATCCACGTCATAAGGCTAGTAGCAGCACGATGAGTGGATTTAGGTACGACGATTCTAAGTGAAATAAGTCACACAGAAAAGACACTTATCATAAGATATCACTTAGAGAGGGAATGTAAAAACCGCTACACTTGAACTGAATTGCAAAACAGAACAGAGTCACACGTTTAGGAAACACACTATGGCTGCTGAACGGGAAAGGTGAGGTGGGGTGATGCATAAAACAAGGGTTTCAAATTAGCTCCGATACCGTTCCATAAACCCAATATGTAAGAGACAAGACCTATTCCTTTTTCAGTGAACTGGACTCAACACCCCCTATTCACCGCACAAGAATATATCTGACTAGTAAGAATCTTCAAACCTATGTATTGATATCTCTCCGTAAGTGAGTCAAGGGGGTGTAAAGCGGCATAAACACAGCCGTGAAAAGCAGCTAAACCCCAATATAAAAATAAATTACTTTTCAAAACCCGTGAAACAAAGACAGTGAAAGAGAGAGAAATTCTTACAAAATTCGTTCAGGGGCTGTGATGCAACCTGGATTGACCATATCTAGACCCACAGCTGATTGAGACATAAGGGTGGACACTCTTGGGGCTGAGAGGTTCGGTGAGGTTGGGTGAGCCAACGCAGACCCTTTCAAGTAATACTGCATGGTACCCATCCCATGGGTCCCAAATCTCCAGGTTCAAAGGCATCTTCCTACGTCGAAAACAGGCATGAGAAACCCAGAAGATGGTACACCGTGTGATCGGGAAAGGTTTCTAAAACGCACCTCATTTCTCATCTCCTTTGCTCGGGTTCGCCATTCCAGCCGATTTACTAGCCGTCTCCCTCCTTGGAGAATCAGCACCTTTAACCTCCTGTTCCGTACAGGTTGCAATTTGTCCTGAGGATGAACGGGAAGAGGGGGAAGCAATGAGAGACTAGCTCTAGGTGTTGGGACAGGCACAGGTCACTCTATTTTCCCATCAGGAAGAAGAATTAAGCACAAGCTCAGCCTGCCTCCCAGAACCAGAAGAGGGCCTGAAGCAATCCTGCGCTTTTGCGGCCAGCTCCCAAAAAAGCGAGTTGAAAAATGGAGCTCAGGGGCACTGCAATTCACAAAACTGCAGAGTTTTAAATGATACCTCTCGTCCACAAATATATTAAGGGAAGGCAACGAAGAGGCTTTGAAAGCAAGGCAGAATTGCAGGAAACAGATTTCAGGAGGTAGATTCTTATCGCCTTGAAAGCACATGAAAAGTGGCAAAACGTGGACAATGATGCCCTTGGCCAAAAAGGGCGTATGCGTTTTTTCCTGAATATATTCAGGAAAAAACGCATACGCCCTTTTTGGCCAACCAAGCAACCTGGAAAGGCCAATCAGCGCTCCAAAGAAGTCTCGCTTCCCAGCGGGCAAAAGGGCCATGCGGAAAAAAGTGTCCAAACCAGAAATGCAGGACCGGCCATGGAGAAATGGGAGCCTTGCTACGCTGATGGGTGGGATGTAAATTGCCAACAGCCACTCTGGAGAAGTGTACGGTGTGTTCTGAAACATCTAAAAAACACAGCTTGGAGAGCATAGGGCACTTCCACTCATGGGCGTATAAATTGGGAAAACTAAAAATCAGCAAGACACAGGCACCCCAAAGTTTAGGGCTGCTCTGTTGACAAGAACCCCCACTTCATTACACCTTAAATATCCTAGGAAAGAGAAAAATGGATAAAGAAGTTGGGGTCCTCATGTACAATGGAATATCACTCAGCCATGACATCCACGTCATAAGGCTAGTAGCAGCACGATGAGTGGATTTAGGTACGACGATTCTAAGTGAAATAAGTCACACAGAAAAGACACTTATCATAAGATATCACTTAGAGAGGGAATGTAAAAACCGCTACACTTGAACTGAATTGCAAAACAGAACAGAGTCACACGTTTAGGAAACACACTATGGCTGCTGAACGGGAAAGGTGAGGTGGGGTGATGCATAAAACAAGGGTTTCAAATTAGCTCCGATACCGTTCCATAAACCCAATATGTAAGAGACAAGACCTATTCCTTTTTCAGTGAACTGGACTCAACACCCCCTATTCACCGCACAAGAATATATCTAACTAGTAAGAATCTTCAAACCTATGTATTGATAGCTCTCCGTAAGTGAGTCAAGGGGGTGTAAAGCGGCATAAACACAGCCGTGAAAAGCAGCTAAACCCCATTATAAAAATAAATTACTTTTCAAAACCCGTGAAACAAAGACAGTGAAAGAGAGAGAAATTCTTACAAAATTCGTTCAGGGGCTGTGATGCAACCTGGATTGACCATATCTAGACCCACAGCTGATTGAGACATAAGGGTGGACACTCTTGGGGCTGAGAGGTTCGGTGAGGTTGGGTGAGCCAACGCAGACCCTTTCAAGTAATACTGCATGGTACCCATCCCATGGGTCCCAAATCTCCAGGTTCAAGGGCATCTTCCTACGTCGAAAACAGGCATGAGAAACCCAGAAGATGGTACACCGTGTGATCGGGAAAGGTTTCTAAAACGCACCTCATTTCTCATCTCCTTTGCTCGGGTTCGCCAGTCCAGCCGATTTACTAGCCATCTCCCTCCTTGGAGAATCAGCACCTTTAACCTCCTGTTCCGTACAGGTTGCAATTTGTCCTGAGGATGAACGGGAAGAGGGGGAACCAATGAGAGACTAGCTCTAGGTGTTGGGACAGGCACAGGTCACTCTATTTTCCCATCAGGAAGAAGAATTAAGCACAAGCTCAGCCTGCCACCCAGAACCAGAAGAGGGCCTGAAGCAATCCTGCGCTTTGGCGGCCATCTCCCAAAAAAGCAAGTTGAAAAATGGAGCTCAGGGGCACTGCAATTCACAAACCTGCAGAGTTTTAAATGATACCTCTCGTCCACAAATATATTAAGGGAAGGCAACGAAGAGGCTTTGAAAGCAAGGCAGAATTGCAGGAAACAGATTTCAGGAGGTAGATTCGAATCGCCTTGAAAGCACATGAAAAGCGGCAAAACGTGGACAATGATGCCCTTGGCCAAAAAGGGCGTATGCGTTTTTTCCTGAATATATTCAGGAAAAAACGCATACGCCCTTTTTGGCCAACCAAGCAACCTGGAAAGGCCAATCAGCGCTCCAAAGAAGTCTCGCTTCCCAGCGGGCAAAAGGGCCATGCGGAAAAAAAGTGTCCAAACCAGAAATGCAGGACCGGCCATGGAGAAATGGGAGCCTTGCTACGCTGATGGGTGGGATGTAAATTGCCAACAGCCACTCTGGAGAAGTGTACGGTGTGTTCTGAAACATCTAAAAAACACAGCTTGGAGAGCATAGGGCACTTCCACTCATGGGCGTATAAATTGGGAAAACTAAAAATCAGCAAGACACAGGCACCCCAAAGTTTAGGGCTGCTCTGTTGACAAGAACCCCCACTTCATTACACCTTAAATATCCTAGGAAAGAGAAAAATGGATAAAGAAGTTGTGGTACTCATGTACAATGGAATATCACTCAGGCATGAAATCAACGTCATAAGGCTAGTAGCAGCACGATGAGTGGATTTAGGTACGAAGATTCTAAGTGAAATAAGTCACACAGAAAAAGACACTTATCATAAGATATCACTTAGAGAGGGAATGTAAAAACCGCTACACTTGAACTGAATTGCAAAACAGAACAGAGTCACACGTTTAGGAAACACACTATGGCTGCTGAACGGGAAAGGTGAGGTGGGGTGATGCATAAAACAAGGGTTTCAAATTAGCTCCACTACCGTTCCATAAACCCAATATGTAAGAGACAAGACCTATTCCTTTTTCAGTGAACTGGACTCAACACCCCCTATTCACCGCACAAGAATATATCTGACTAGTAAGAATCTTCAAACCTATGTATTGATATCTCTCCGTAAGTGAGTCAAGGGGGTGTAAAGCGGCATAAACACAGCCGTGAAAAGCAGCTAAACCCCATTATAAAAATAAATTACTTTTCAAAACCCGTGAAACAAAGACAGTGAAAGAGAGAGAAATTCTTACAAAATTCGTTCAGGGGCTGTGATGCAACCTGGATTGACCATATCTAGACCCACAGCTGATTGAGACATAAGGGTGGACACTCTTGGGGCTGAGAGGTTCGGTGAGGTTGGGTGAGCCAACGCAGACCCTTTCAAGTAATACTGCATGGTACCCATCCCATGGGTCCCAAATCTCCAGGTTCAAGGGCATCTTCCTACGTCGAAAACAGGCATGAGAAACCCAGAAGATGGTACACCGTGTGATCGGGAAAGGTTTCTAAAACGCACCTCATTTCTCATCTCCTTTGCTCGGGTTCGCCATTCCAGCCAATTTACTAGCCGTCTCCCTCCTTGGAGAATCAGCACCTTTAACCTCCTGTTCCGTACAGGTTGCAATTTGTCCTGAGGATGAACGGGAAGAGGGGGAACCAATGAGAGACTAGCTCTAGGTGTTGGGACAGGCACAGGTCACTCTATTTTCCCATCAGGAAGAAGAATTAAGCACAAGCTCAGCCTGCCCCCCAGAACCAGAAGAGGGCCTGAAGCAATCCTGCGCTTTTGCGGCCAGCTCCCAAAAAAGCGAGTTGAAAAATGGAGCTCAGGGGCACTGCAATTCACAAACCTGCAGAGTTTTAAATGATACCTCTCGTCCACAAATATACTAAGGGAAGGCAACGAAGAGGCTTTGAAAGCAAGGCAGAATTGCAGGAAACAGATTTCAGGAGGTAGATTCGAATCGCCTTGAAAGCACATGAAAAGCGGCAAAACGTGGACAATGATGCCCTTGGCCAAAAAGGGCGTATGCGTTTTTTCCTGAATATATTCAGGAAAAAACGCATACGCCCTTTTTGGCCAACCAAGCAACCTGGAAAGGCCAATCAGCGCTCCAAAGAAGTCTCGCTTCCCAGCGGGCAAAAGGGCCATGCGGAAAAAAAGTGTCCAAACCAGAAATGCAGGACCGGCCATGGAGAAATGGGAGCCTTGCTACGCTGATGGGTGGGATGTAAATTGCCAACAGCCACTCTGGAGAAGTGTACGGTGTGTTCTGAAACATCTAAAAAACACAGTTGGAGAGCATAGGGCACTTCCACTCATGGGCGTATAAATTGGGAAAACTAAAAATCAGCAAGACACAGGCACCCCAAAGTTTAGGGCTGCTCTGTTGACAAGAACCCCCACTTCATTACACCTTAAATATCCTAGGAAAGAGAAAAATGGATAAAGAAGTTGTGGTCCTCATGTACAATGGAATATCACTCAGCCATGAAATCAACGTCATAAGGCTAGTAGCAGCACGATGAGTGGATTTAGATACGAAGATTCTAAGTGAAATAAGTCACACAGAAAAAGACACTTATCATAAGATATCACTTAGAGAGGGAATGTAAAAACCGCTACACTTGAACTGAATTGCAAAACAGAACAGAGTCACACGTTTAGGAAACACACTATGGCTGCTGAACGGGAAAGGTGAGGTGGGGTGATGCATAAAACAAGGGTTTCAAATTAGCTCCGATACCGTTCCATAAACCCAATATGTAAGAGACAAGACCTATTCCTTTTTCAGTGAACTGGACTCAACACCCCCTATTCACCGCACAAGAATATATCTGACTAGTAAGAATCTTCAAACCTATGTATTGATATCTCTCCGTAAGTGAGTCAAGGGGGTGTAAAGCGGCATTAACACAGCCGTGAAAAGCAGCTAAACCCCATTATAAAAATAAATTACTTTTCAAAACCCGTGAAACAAAGACAGTGAAAGAGAGAGAAATTCTTACAAAATTCGTTCAGGGGCTGTGATGCAACCTGGATTGACCATATCTAGACCCACAGCTGATTGAGACATAAGGGTGGACACTCTTGGGGCTGAGAGGTTCGGTGAGGTTGGGTGAGCCAACGCAGACCCTTTCAAGTAATACTGCATGGTACCCATCCCATGGGTCCCAAATCTCCAGGTTCAAGGGCATCTTCCTACGTCGAAAACAGGCATGAGAAACCCAGAAGATGGTACACCGTGTGATCGGGAAAGGTTTCTAAAACGCACCTCATTTCTCATCTCCTTTGCTCGGGTTCGCCATTCCAGCCGATTTACTAGCCGTCTCCCTCCTTGGAGAATCAGCACCTTTAACCTCCTGTTCCGTACAGGTTGCAATTTGTCCTGAGGATGAACGGGAAGAGGGGGAAGCAATGAGAGACTAGCTCTAGGTGTTGGGACAGGCACAGGTCACTCTATTTTCCCATCAGGAAGAAGAATTAAGCACAAGCTCAGCCTGCCCCCCAGAACCAGAAGAGGGCCTGAAGCAATCCTGCGCTTTTGCGGCCAGCTCCCAAAAAAGCGAGTTGAAAAATGGAGCTCAGGGGCACTGCAATTCACAAACCTGCACAGTTTTAAATGATACCTCTCGTCCACAAATATACTAAGGGAAGGCAACGAAGAGGCTTTGAAAGCAAGGCAGAATTGCAGGAAACAGATTTCAGGAGGTAGATTCGAATCGCCTTGAAAGCACATGAAAAGCGGCAAAACGTGGACAATGATGCCCTTGGCCAAAAAGGGCGTATGCGTTTTTTCCTGAATATATTCAGGAAAAAACGAATACGCCCTTTTTGCCCAACCAAGCAACCTGGAAAGGCCAATCAGCGCTCCAAAGAAGTCTCGCTTCCCAGCGGGCAAAAGGGCCATGCGGAAAAAAGTGTCCAAACCAGAAATGCAGGACCGGCCATGGAGAAATGGGAGCCTTGCTACGCTGATGGGTGGGATATAAATTGCCAACAGCCACTCTGGAGAAGTGTACGGTGTGTTCTGAAACATCTAAAAAACACAGCTTGGAGAGCATAGGGCACTTCCACTCATGGGCGTATAAATTGGGAAAACTAAAAATCAGCAAGACACAGGCACCCCAAAGTTTAGGGCTGCTCTGTTGACAAGAACCCCCACTTCATTACACCTTAAATATCCTAGGAAAGAGAAAAATGGATAAAGAAGTTGTGGTCCTCATGTACAATGGAATATCACTCAGCCATGAAATCAACGTCATAAGGCTAGTAGCAGCACGATGAGTGGATTTAGGTACGAAGATTCTAAGTGAAATAAGTCACACAGAAAAAGACACTTATCATAAGATATCACTTAGAGAGGGAATGTAAAAACCGCTACACTTGAACTGAATTGCAAAACAGAACAGAGTCACACGTTTAGGAAACACACTATGGCTGCTGAACGGGAAAGGTGAGGTGGGGTGATGCATAAAACAAGGGTTTCAAATTAGCTCCGATACCGTTCCATAAACCCAATATGTAAGAGACAAGACCTATTCCTTTTTCAGTGAACTGGACTCAACACCCCCTATTCACCGCACAAGAATATATCTGACTAGTAAGAATCTTCAAACCTATGTATTGATATCTCTCCGTAAGTGAGTCAAGGGGGTGTAAAGCGGCATAAACACAGCCGTGAAAAGCAGCTAAACCCCAATATAAAAATAAATTACTTTTCAAAACCCGTGAAACAAAGACAGTGAAAGAGAGAGAAATTCTTACAAAATTCGTTCAGGGGCTGTGATGCAACCTGGATTGACCATATCTAGACCCACAGCTGATTGAGACATAAGGGTGGACACTCTTGGGGCTGAGAGGTTCGGTGAGGTTGGGTGAGCCAACGCAGACCCTTTCAAGTAATACTGCATGGTACCCATCCCATGGGTCCCAAATCTCCAGGTTCAAAGGCATCTTCCTACGTCGAAAACAGGCATGAGAAACCCAGAAGATGGTACACCGTGTGATCGGGAAAGGTTTCTAAAACGCACCTCATTTCTCATCTCCTTTGCTCGGGTTCGCCATTCCAGCCGATTTACTAGCCATCTCCCTCCTTGGAGAATCAGCACCTTTAACCTCCTGTTCCGTACAGGTTGCAATTTGTCCTGAGGATGAACGGGAAGAGGGGGAACCAATGAGAGACTAGCTCTAGGTGTTGGGACAGGCACAGGTCACTCTATTTTCCCATCAGGAAGAAGAATTAAGCACAAGCTCAGCCTGCCCCCCAGAACCAGAAGAGGGCCTGAAGCAATCCTGCGCTTTTGCGGCCAGGTCCCAAAAAAGCGAGTTGAAAAATGGAGCTCAGGGGCACTGCAATTCACAAACCTGCACAGTTTTAAATGATACCTCTCGTCCACAAATATACTAAGGGAAGGCAACGAAGAGGCTTTGAAAGCAAGGCAGAATTGCAGGAAACAGATTTCAGGAGGTAGATTCGAATCGCCTTGAAAGCACATGAAAAGCGGCAAAACGTGGACAATGATGCCCTTGGCCAAAAAGGGCGTATGCGTTTTTTCCTGAATATATTCAGGAAAAAACGCATACGCCCTTTTTGGCCAACCAAGCAACCTGGAAAGGCCAATCAGCGCTCCAAAGAAGTCTCGCTTCCCAGCGGGCAAAAGGGCCATGCGGAAAAAAGTGTCCAAACCAGAAATGCAGGACCGGCCATGGAGAAATGGGAGCCTTGCTACGCTGATGGGTGGGATGTAAATTGCCAACAGCCACTCTGGAGAAGTGTACGGTGTGTTCTGAAACATCTAAAAAACACAGCTTGGAGAGCATAGGGCACTTCCACTCATGGGCGTATAAATTGGGAAAACTAAAAATCAGCAAGACACAGGCACCCCAAAGTTTAGGGCTGCTCTGTTGACAAGAACCCCGACTTCATTACACCTTAAATATCCTAGGAAAGAGAAAAATGGATAAAGAAGTTGGGGTCCTCATGTACAATGGAATATCACTCAGCCATGAAATCCACGTCATAAGGCTAGTAGCAGCACGATGAGTGGATTTAGGTACGAAGATTCTAAGTGAAATAAGTCACACAGAAAAAGACACTTATCATAAGATATCACTTAGAGAGGGAATGTAAAAACCGCTACACTTGAACTGAATTGCAAAACAGAACAGAGTCACACGTTTAGGAAACACACTATGGCTGCTGAACGGGAAAGGTGAGGTGGGGTGATGCATAAAACAAGGGTTTCAAATTAGCTCCGATACCGTTCCATAAACCCAATATGTAAGAGACAAGACCTATTCCTTTTTCAGTGAACTGGACTCAACACCCCCTATTCACCGCACAAGAATATATCTGACTAGTAAGAATCTTCAAACCTATGTATTGATATCTCTCCGTAAGTGAGTCAAGGGGGTGTAAAGCGGCATAAACACAGCCGTGAAAAGCAGCTAAACCCCATTATAAAAATAAATTACTTTTCAAAACCCGTGAAACAAAGACAGTGAAAGAGAGAGAAATTCTTACAAAATTCGTTCAGGGGCTGTGATGCAACCTGGATTGACCATATCTAGACCCACAGCTGATTGAGACATAAGGGTGGACACTCTTGGGGCTGAGAGGTTCGGTGAGGTTGGGTGAGCCAACGCAGACCCTTTCAAGTAATACTGCATGGTACCCATCCCATGGGTCCCAAATCTCCAGGTTCAAGGGCATCTTCCTACGTCGAAAACAGGCATGAGAAACCCAGAAGATGGTACACCGTGTGATCGGGAAAGGTTTCTAAAACGCACCTCATTTCTCATCTCCTTTGCTCGGGTTCGCCATTCCAGCCAATTTACTAGCCGTCTCCCTCCTTGGAGAATCAGCACCTTTAACCTCCTGTTCCGTACAGGTTGCAATTTGTCCTGAGGATGAACGGGAAGAGGGGGAACCAATGAGAGACTAGCTCTAGGTGTTGGGACAGGCACAGGTCACTCTATTTTCCCATCAGGAAGAAGAATTAAGCACAAGCTCAGCCTGCCCCCCAGAACCAGAAGAGGGCCTGAAGCAATCCTGCGCTTTTGCGGCCAGCTCCCAAAAAAGCGAGTTGAAAAATGGAGCTCAGGGGCACTGCAATTCACAAACCTGCAGAGTTTTAAATGATACCTCTCGTCCACAAATATACTAAGGGAAGGCAACGAAGAGGCTTTGAAAGCAAGGCAGAATTGCAGGAAACAGATTTCAGGAGGTAGATTCGAATCGCCTTGAAAGCACATGAAAAGCGGCAAAACGTGGACAATGATGCCCTTGGCCAAAAAGGGCGTATGCGTTTTTTCCTGAATATATTCAGGAAAAAACGCATACGCCCTTTTTGGCCAACCAAGCAACCTGGAAAGGCCAATCAGCGCTCCAAAGAAGTCTCGCTTCCCAGCGGGCAAAAGGGCCATGCGGAAAAAAGTGTCCAAACCAGAAATGCAGGACCGGCCATGGAGAAATGGGAGCCTTGCTACGCTGATGGGTGGGATATAAATTGCCAACAGCCACTCTGGAGAAGTGTACGGTGTGTTCTGAAACATCTAAAAAACACAGCTTGGAGAGCATAGGGCACTTCCACTCATGGGCGTATAAATTGGGAAAACTAAAAATCAGCAAGACACAGGCACCCCAAAGTTTAGGGCTGCTCTGTTGACAAGAACCCCCACTTCATTACACCTTAAATATCCTAGGAAAGCGAAAAATGGATAAAGAAGTTGTGGTCCTCATGTACAATGGAATATCACTCAGCCATGAAATCAACGTCATAAGGCTAGTAGCAGCACGATGAGTGGATTTAGGTACGAAGATTCTAAGTGAAATAAGTCACACAGAAAAAGACACTTATCATAAGATATCACTTAGAGAGGGAATGTAAAAACCGCTACACTTGAACTGAATTGCAAAACAGAACAGAGTCACACGTTTAGGAAACACACTATGGCTGCTGAACGGGAAAGGTGAGGTGGGGTGATGCATAAAACAAGGGTTTCAAATTAGCTCCGATACCGTTCCATAAACCCAATATGTAAGAGACAAGACCTATTCCTTTTTCAGTGAACTGGACTCAACACCCCCTATTCACCGCACAAGAATATATCTGACTAGTAAGAATCTTCAAACCTATGTATTGATATCTCTCCGTAAGTGAGTCAAGGGGGTGTAAAGCGGCATAAACACAGCCGTGAAAAGCAGCTAAACCCCATTATAAAAATAAATTACTTTTCAAAACCCGTGAAACAAAGACAGTGAAAGAGAGAGAAATTCTTACAAAATTCGTTCAGGGGCTGTGATGCAACCTGGATTGACCATATCTAGACCCACAGCTGATTGAGACATAAGGGTGGACACTCTTGGGGCTGAGAGGTTCGGTGAGGTTGGGTGAGCCAACGCAGACCCTTTCAAGTAATACTGCATGGTACCCATCCCATGGGTCCCAAATCTCCAGGTTCAAGGGCATCTTCCTACGTCGAAAACAGGCATGAGAAACCCAGAAGATGGTACACCGTGTGATCGGGAAAGGTTTCTAAAACGCACCTCATTTCTCATCTCCTTTGCTCGGGTTCGCCATTCCAGCCGATTTACTAGCCGTCTCCCTCCTTGGAGAATCAGCACCTTTAACCTCCTGTTCCGTACAGGTTGCAATTTGTCCTGAGGATGAACGGGAAGAGGGGGAAGCAATGAGAGACTAGCTCTAGGTGTTGGGACAGGCACAGGTCACTCTATTTTCCCATTAGGAAGAAGAATTAAGCACAAGCTCAGCCTGCCCCCCAGAACCAGAAGAGGGCCTGAAGCAATCCTGCGCTTTTGCGGCCAGCTCCCAAAAAAGCGAGTTGAAAAATGGAGCTCAGGGGCACTGCAATTCACAAACCTGCACAGTTTTAAATGATACCTCTCGTCCACAAATATACTAAGGGAAGGCAACGAAGAGGCTTTGAAAGCAAGGCAGAATTGCAGGAAACAGATTTCAGGAGGTAGATTCGAATCGCCTTGAAAGCACATGAAAAGCGGCAAAACGTGGACAATGATGCCCTTGGCCAAAAAGGGCGTATGCGTTTTTTCCTGAATATATTCAGGAAAAAACGCATACGCCCTTTTTGGCCAACCAAGCAACCTGGAAAGGCCAATCAGCGCTCCAAAGAAGTCTCGCTTCCCAGCGGGCAAAAGGGCCATGCGGAAAAAAGTGTCCAAACCAGAAATGCAGGACCGGCCATGGAGAAATGGGAGCCTTGCTACGCTGATGGGTGGGATGTAAATTGCCAACAGCCACTCTGGAGAAGTGTACGGTGTGTTCTGAAACATCTAAAAAACACAGCTTGGAGAGCATAGGGCACTTCCACTCATGGGCGTATAAATTGGGAAAACTAAAAATCAGCAAGACACAGGCACCCCAAAGTTTAGGGCTGCTCTGTTGACAAGAACCCCGACTTCATTACACCTTAAATATCCTAGGAAAGAGAAAAATGGATAAAGAAGTTGGGGTCCTCATGTACAATGGAATATCACTCAGCCATGAAATCCACGTCATAAGGCTAGTAGCAGCACGATGAGTGGATTTAGGTACGAAGATTCTAAGTGAAATAAGTCACACAGAAAAAGACACTTATCATAAGATATCACTTAGAGAGGGAATGTAAAAACCGCTACACTTGAACTGAATTGCAAAACAGAACAGAGTCACACGTTTAGGAAACACACTATGGCTGCTGAACGGGAAAGGTGAGGTGGGGTGATGCATAAAACAAGGGTTTCAAATTAGCTCAGATACCGTTCCATAAACCCAATATGTAAGAGACAAGACCTATTCCTTTTTCAGTGAACTGGACTCAACACCCCCTATTCACCGCACAAGAATATATCTGACTAGTAAGAATCTTCAAACCTATGTATTGATATCTCTCCGTAAGTGAGTCAAGGGGGTGTAAAGCGGCATAAACACAGCCGTGAAAAGCAGCTAAACCCCATTATAAAAATAAATTACTTTTCAAAACCCGTGAAACAAAGACAGTGAAAGAGAGAGAAATTCTTACAAAATTCGTTCAGGGGCTGTGATGCAACCTGGATTGACCATATCTAGACCCACAGCTGATTGAGACATAAGGGTGGACACTCTTGGGGCTGAGAGGTTCGGTGAGGTTGGGTGAGCCAACGCAGACCCTTTCAAGTAATACTGCATGGTACCCATCCCATGGGTCCCAAATCTCCAGGTTCAAGGGCATCTTCCTACGTCGAAAACAGGCATGAGAAACCCAGAAGATGGTACACCGTGTGATCGGGAAAGGTTTCTAAAACGCACCTCATTTCTCATCTCCTTTGCTCGGGTTCGCCATTCCAGCCAATTTACTAGCCGTCTCCCTCCTTGGAGAATCAGCACCTTTAACCTCCTGTTCCGTACAGGTTGCAATTTGTCCTGAGGATGAACGGGAAGAGGGGGAACCAATGAGAGACTAGCTCTAGGTGTTGGGACAGGCACAGGTCACTCTATTTTCCCATCAGGAAGAAGAATTAAGCACAAGCTCAGCCTGCCCCCCAGAACCAGAAGAGGGCCTGAAGCAATCCTGCGCTTTTGCGGCCAGCTCCCAAAAAAGCGAGTTGAAAAATGGAGCTCAGGGGCACTGCAATTCACAAACCTGCAGAGTTTTAAATGATACCTCTCGTCCACAAATATACTAAGGGAAGGCAACGAAGAGGCTTTGAAAGCAAGGCAGAATTGCAGGAAACAGATTTCAGGAGGTAGATTCGAATCGCCTTGAAAGCACATGAAAAGCGGCAAAACGTGGACAATGATGCCCTTGGCCAAAAAGGGCGTATGCGTTTTTTCCTGAATATATTCAGGAAAAAACGCATACGCCCTTTTTGGCCAACCAAGCAACCTGGAAAGGCCAATCAGCGCTCCAAAGAAGTCTCGCTTCCCAGCGGGCAAAAGGGCCATGCGGAAAAAAAGTGTCCAAACCAGAAATGCAGGACCGGCCATGGAGAAATGGGAGCCTTGCTACGCTGATGGGTGGGATGTAAATTGCCAACAGCCACTCTGGAGAAGTGTACGGTGTGTTCTGAAACATCTAAAAAACACAGCTTGGAGAGCATAGGGCACTTCCACTCATGGGCGTATAAATTGGGAAAACTAAAAATCAGCAAGACACAGGCACCCCAAAGTTTAGGGCTGCTCTGTTGACAAGAACCCCCACTTCATTACACCTTAAATATCCTAGGAAAGAGAAAAATGGATAAAGAAGTTGTGGTCCTCATGTACAATGGAATATCACTCAGCCATGAAATCAACGTCATAAGGCTAGTAGCAGCACGATGAGTGGATTTAGATACGAAGATTCTAAGTGAAATAAGTCACACAGAAAAAGACACTTATCATAAGATATCACTTAGAGAGGGAATGTAAAAACCGCTACACTTGAACTGAATTGCAAAACAGAACAGAGTCACACGTTTAGGAAACACACTATGGCTGCTGAACGGGAAAGGTGAGGTGGGGTGATGCATAAAACAAGGGTTTCAAATTAGCTCCGATACCGTTCCATAAACCCAATATGTAAGAGACAAGACCTATTCCTTTTTCAGTGAACTGGACTCAACACCCCCTATTCACCGCACAAGAATATATCTGACTAGTAAGAATCTTCAAACCTATGTATTGATATCTCTCCGTAAGTGAGTCAAGGGGGTGTAAAGCGGCATAAACACAGCCGTGAAAAGCAGCTAAACCCCCATTATAAAAATAAATTACTTTTCAAAACCCGTGAAACAAAGACAGTGAAAGAGAGAGAAATTCTTACAAAATTCGTTCAGGGGCTGTGATGCAACCTGGATTGACCATATCTAGACCCACAGCTGATTGAGACATAAGGGTGGACACTCTTGGGGCTGAGAGGTTCGGTGAGGTTGGGTGAGCCAACGCAGACCCTTTCAAGTAATACTGCATGGTACCCATCCCATGGGTCCCAAATCTCCAGGTTCAAGGGCATCTTCCTACGTCGAAAACAGGCATGAGAAACCCAGAAGATGGTACACCGTGTGATCGGGAAAGGTTTCTAAAACGCACCTCATTTCTCATCTCCTTTGCTCGGGTTCGCCATTCCAGCCGATTTACTAGCCGTCTCCCTCCTTGGAGAATCAGCACCTTTAACCTCCTGTTCCGTACAGGTTGCAATTTGTCCTGAGGATGAACGGGAAGAGGGGGAAGCAATGAGAGACTAGCTCTAGGTGTTGGGACAGGCACAGGTCACTCTATTTTCCCATCAGGAAGAAGAATTAAGCACAAGCTCAGCCTGCCCCCCAGAACCAGAAGAGGGCCTGAAGCAATCCTGCGCTTTTGCGGCCAGCTCCCCAAAAAAGCGAGTTGAAAAATGGAGCTCAGGGGCACTGCAATTCACAAACCTGCACAGTTTTAAATGATACCTCTCGTCCACAAATATACTAAGGGAAGGCAACGAAGAGGCTTTGAAAGCAAGGCAGAATTGCAGGAAACAGATTTCAGGAGGTAGATTCGAATCGCCTTGAAAGCACATGAAAAGCGGCAAAACGTGGACAATGATGCCCTTGGCCAAAAAGGGCGTATGCGTTTTTTTCTGA